>NC_051154.1:96381753-96404253 GCF_013339745.2 Dermacentor silvarum | reverse complement strand
GACAGACAGACAGACAGACAGACACGCACCTCTCAAAACTGAAGCGAATAATTATTATATGCTGAAACGTGTGCGGCTTCATTTTATGTCTTTATATGGGCGTTTCAGTGAGCATCGTGCACTTACAGAAGTCAGACTCTTGTACGGGAACAAAGCATCTCCAATGACTGCATCACCTGATGCAGATCATTGCGTGGCGCGCTAAAGACTTCTCGCGCTCTGTGCAGGAGGAGATTCAAAAGCTGGCGGCCCAGATTGAGTTCATGAAGATCGTTCACATGGAGATGAACAACCGCCACCTGAAGCCCAAGCACGGGGGCTTCTTCAGCAGCAGCAGCCAGGGCAACTCTACCCAGAGTCCCGTGGTGAAGGCGATGTGCATCAAATTCGACAACACCGACTCACCTGGCTCGCGCATCTCGCCCGCCGCCGAGTTGGTCAGCGAACGAGTGTGAGACCTGTTCTTCCGACGAACTTCTGAGGCTGATATTGTTTCAATGACAGTGCTGGTTGTGTTGTGTCTTGTCTACGGTGTCCAGAAGTGACTCTGTAGTGCTTTAAGCGACCACCCCAGTTTAGCAGCCTTTGGGCGAGCTTGGCGACGCTCGGCACCGGCCCTTTGAGGCAGTAACGCCGTTGGCGCGTTCGCCAGGTGTGCTAAACGGGAGTGTCGGCAGCGGAGGCCGCGCGAGCTTTTGGAGCGAGTGCCTGGAGACTTCATTTTGCCGTTGTATACATCATGCGATGGGCACAATGTGTTTGTCGTGCACTGCAATCACGAACATTTACCTGAATCCATACCTATGATGCAGTTTTCCTCAGTAGTGCACCGTTGCAAAGAAAAAAAAAAGAAAAAAAAAGAGCGAGAGAAAAGGCTCAGGCCGAGAGAGCTGTTAACTGCCCGTCCGAAGGCGGCGCTATAGCCAGCGCCTTAAACGCGTGCCAAATCTACACGGCTCTGCGCTCCGGTAAATGCGCGCGAGAGAGAGAGAGAAAGAAAGGAAAGGAACGACAGGGAGGCTAGCCAGTCTAAGTACCGGCTGGCTGCCCTGTGCTGGGGAAAGGACTAAAGGGAATAAAAGGTGACAGAAGAAAAATATTAAAATACGCGAGTGGATACCACACGGCGCAGTAAATAAATAGGTTGTCAACTCGGAAACGCAGATGCCAAACAGCTGTCAGCTTTGCAATGGACTATATATACAGGGTGTTTCAGCGAACACTTTCAAAATTTATTTAAGGTTGCCTCTGGCAGATAGCCCAATTCTAGTTAATGAGCTGGTCTACTCGAAGAGGCGGACATTACTTGCACAAAAAATGAAATGAATAGTCGACTAATCAAGAAAATCTCACTAATTAAGTTTTTATCTAATTACCTGATGGCCCATATTGCAATTTACAAATTGCAGCCGTGTAGTTCGCAAGAAGCATCCACTTGGAAAAAATTCTCAGCATGACACCAGTTTCGAGATATTGATTCCCGAACTTTGAGAAATGCATTGGCGTTGCAGTTAATTTTGTGCTTCACTGCATAAAGCGACGATTTGTTCAGAAACTAACTGGAACGCCAATGCATTTCTCCGCAAAGTTCGGGAATTAATATCTCGAAACTGGTGTCATCCTGAGAATTCGTTCCAAGTGGATCTGCCTTGCGAACTCCGCGGCTACAATTTGTAAGTTGCAATATGGGCCATCAGGTAATTAGTTAAAAACTTAATTAGTAAATTTTCATTAATTATTCGATTGTGCACTTCAATTTCTTCTGCAAGTAACGTCCGCCTCTTCGAGTAGACCAGCTCATGAACTAGAATTGTGCTATCTGCCACAGGCAACCTTTAAGAATTTTTGAAAGTGTTCAAGAATTTTTGAAAGTGTTTTGAAAGTGTTCGATGAAACACTCTGTATATATATATATATATATATATATATATATATATATATATATATACATATGATCTGCTTAAATGCTCCAGCGGTTGCTGCAACAGCGCTGTGCTCGGTTCAACGAAATGTAGAGATATCAGTGTTCTTAAAAAGATGCCCCTGGGATAACATTGCGCACTTTCTTGATCTCAGTGAGGTTTCTGAGCGAAATGTGGCTCGCAGTTGATCATCCTATTTAAATTCTTCCGTCGCGGAAGCGGCCGCGAAACATGACAAAAAGACACTTGCTTTCGCAATGTGTACGGCATGCACCGACATCCTCGAGGTGCATTTCAAAAAGAGTCGAGCAGGAAATGCTAGCACGACGGCCGTAAGTAAACTGAAGAAGTTTCCTGCTCGTCTCTTAAGAGCGCTGTGTTTCGTGTGATGACATTTAAGGGCACTAAATCAGGCTGTTCTACAATTTGGCACATGAAATATAGACCAGTACTCTGCAAGGCGGCAACATTAAAAAAGAAGTATGTTTGGGACCTTCACTTGCACTTGGTGTTTTAGCCGTCACGGCCATGAACACTTTAAGTATCCGCGCTGCTGATCCTGTAATGCCAGAAATGGCAAACCCATGTGGGGCATGACTGCCTTCAATAACCCTACGTATTTTTGTACGCTTAGTGTAAACGGCCACATAGCGCAGGTTTTATGCAAAGTAAGACCCTTCACAACACCACTTCCTACCACGTCGCCAATCGTAGCTATAGCGTTCTACGACAGGCCGGCTGTTGATCGTTTTCGAAAGCGGCTTTGAAAAAATATACTCGCGCCTCACGCGAACGACGGTAGGCCGGGACTGTCTGGAGCACACCATGGAAGGGGAGGAGGGGAAAAACAACAACGTTTGCGTCGGAGAAAACAGTGTCGCCAAAAGATCTTGTCTGACGATACCGCAAGAAGTGCAGTCACATTTTTTGTGTTGTGTGTCACGCAGCGTACCTATACATCCACAAGCATAATCACAGGATGTGAATCTTATTTCGCAGTTTCACTGTGGAATCTGCACTTGGAGTCTAGCTGTCTGGAATGTTCCTCACTCTGTGTGCCACTGTATACTGTTCCTTAAAGAAAGAATCCCAAGTGTGAATGAGGCGAGTGACGTTGTCGATGCCTTTTTCTCGGAGCCCTACCCGGAGATAGAAGGTTCTCGTTGTTTGTTGGGTGCAAGATGGTCTTTCGTGTAGTTGTGTCGGGCCGTGCATCGTCACTGCTTGCGAAAAGGTGGAAGCCAATGTGATGGAGACGTTGGGCGTGTTTCTGACACGGTCAGCACAAGGCGTCCAGTGAAACTGACGTACCTAAGCTGTAGTCGTTGTAGGTCATCGATGTTCTTCTCAATACCCTATGGTTTTTTGACACTAGCTGGTTTATTACATTTGTAATCGCCATCGTTTGCCCGTGATACACTTATTTCTTGAGAAGCCTTCGCTCAACAAGCTATTATTCGAATTGTTGAAAAAGTAAGTCCCGTAGTTCTGATGAAAACGCCAAAAAGGTAGAGAAAGGTGGTGTTCCTTCAACTAGTTCGACGCTGATGCACCCTATAGTATATATGACGCTAAAGACAAGTTGATATGAGAGGATTGTGTTCACAACGTTACGGGACGAAAAAAAATTTGCACCTATCATTTCTACGTGTGTAGAACAGACTCATATATTCCTGTCGTTACCTTGTATATACACGAAAAAAAGACGAGAATCATTGTTCCGCTCTTCTATGAAACTGCAGTATAGGCACTGTGCGAAAAATCGGCAAGCTGTCCAATAGCTGGAGTGATAGCTCTTGTCGAAGAAGCGTATATCACGTAAGCAAAGTCGAAGTTTTATAACGAACAATGTAGGTCAGTTGTGTTGTCTTACTATTAGCGTGCAATCCTGACTACGTCCGTTATAATTGCGCAACACTTTCAACTGACGTTAGTTGTCTGATATTGTGCTGGGTAACATGAATAAAGTAAGCTTTAGAACTAACGCAAAGAGACTACTAAGCTTGACCAATCAGCCACGTTCGTTAGGTTTACACTAAAAGTAAAGGAGAAGGCCTTATGTGGGACAGTGTTACGTTGATTGTGTTTTGTTACAGTCTGGTTGAATGGCTGTCAGCCGTGTGTACAAAATGCTGGTTATCTTCCAACAAGGCATTATTAAATTCGCAACACGCACACCTGAATTGTTCCCAGTTCAATTTTCGCTACAGAAAGAAAGTGGTCAGTGACTATATTTAACGGTGCCTATTTGCTCCTCGCAACCTCAATCTTCCAAATGTGCAAGCACACAATCTTTCGCATTGGAAAATGGAATGAGCCTATACACAAACAGATCGGCTTTTCTTCAATATCGTTTGTTGAAAGTGCGTAGCTAAGCAATATATCTATAGTTATACTTGGACAGTGCATGTTAGAACTTGGTCTCTTAAGTAAGGAGCGGTAGTCCGCACAACTGCATTGTTAATTGTCTATGATTACGAGTGATCGTTTTTTTTCTCGTCTATGCATGTGAAACGTCCTACTCTGTTCACTCTAGCGTTTGTGTCTGTGTCCAAAAACTTACCGCCAGTCGTCTATAGTCTGAGCAATCGCTTCTCGAGTTATTTTGAGTGGAACGTTGGAATAGGCTGCGAAGGAGGTAAGGCATCTCCCGAAATGCTTTGCTTTAGAAAAATAATTTCTTTCCCTTTGTGAAAACCTAGGCAATTCAGGCCAGCTCATGCTGAGCTTTTCTGTCAGCTCATAACCGCGGACAACTAATAATTTTCTCCCTTGGTCGTTGATTTGATAAATTAAACTAAAAAAAACATAGTCAATTTCGAATGATCACCATTCAGGTTATGTGGAGCCGACTTACATGTTGCCGTGCAAAGTAATGCGAAAATTAGAGTGAGGACATAGTAGCCCAAATAAACAGGGACAAATAAGAGTACAGATACCACCTCTTCTTTGTCCGTGTTTCTTTGCGCGACTATGACTTCAATGCGTATCAAACAACTCGGCCAAGAAGAAGTTTTACTTAGAGTGAGAAGCCTATTATCTATGACATGGAACACCCTCTCCACGGCGCGGTGCCGTAGAAGACGCAGTGAGCACTTTGTCAAAATAGTCGTGGACGCGCTCACTATAGGTCATGCTGCATGCTCGACTCGTAAAAAGTAGGTTTCGAGACGTATCCAAGAAACAGTGTACTAGTCACGTGGTGTAGAATGGAGGCACACTTACGTCGTACGCGCTAGAAGTAGCGCGCAGTTGATGAGGCACCTGCCTCATGTCCCCGATGAAAAACCCCGTCAACTTACAAGTACCTTCGAACTCCGCATTTCTGTGGGTGTGTTCTTAGTGTAAATATCGGTCTGTGACGCGTAGTTAAATATCAACGTTTCCAATAACATTGCCATTGAAAGTTTCACAGCGCCGTGCGGGTTGAGTTATTAAAAAATATTTTGCTGTTGCTTTTTTTTTTGTTTGGTGTTGTATTCTTTTATTGTTATTATTCGCCGAAGCTGAGCTTCAGGAAACCGAGACACATAATTTGTCGGTTGTAATGAGCCTGATAATTTGTCTTACTGTATGAAATCAAAAAGACGGCACATCAGAGTGTTTGAATCGTCTAAGAACTGATTAGAACAGAGGATTTGCACTGCTGAATAAGACATAAATAGCTAACAGGGGTCGGATTCACGACTTTCAAGGCCGAGGCGTCTGTTCGGAGCGCAGATTCACACCTGCCAATGTCTTGGAAATAAAGCGCTTGTTGCAAGCACTTACGACGACCTAGCCAAGAGTACAAAGCGCAGTGATTTGCCTTTGTCCGTGGTTATCGGAAAGAAAAACGTTACCTTGTAACAAACAACTACCTATGATATTGCGTATTGTACAAGCGTGAACCCGACCCCTTACTATTTTTCTGCCTCTAGTGTCGGAAAAGCAGTGCCAATACATTATTTTTGAAGCTATCTGTACCAGTTGCCTTAGCGGCGCCAGCCGCTGGGAATACGAGTGATAAAAAGCGATGCATAGTATATTCTGACCGGAGTCAGCAGAGCATGACACGTAAAACCGCATTTATTACAAGCCGCGAAGACACGAGTGCGTCATGTGTCGACGGCATTTATTTTATCAAACCTAAGAAACTGCGCAGCGCGGAAGTAACATTAGACTTTGCGTACGCTGAATTCCTTAAAAGTGGAATGTCGAGAAAGTTACGCCCTAGTATCAAATTTGACGCGCGTCATGTCGTTCACTTTAGGTGCAACTCGCAGAAGCAGAAACCCCCAAAATTTTACTTGTGTAGATAGACAGTGGTTTGTTGTTACTCGACGCCACCGTAATCCACCACCGTAACTTGAGGTGTCGAATTATAGGCAAGCAGCTAATTGGCGAAACGTCGATGATGGTTGGATCATGTAGCGAACGTGCGCGCTTCTCGCTCGCCACTGCTTGGTCGTTTTCAATGTGGTTTAAATGAACAAGACCTTCCAGCTTGGGGGCGAGCAATATATAACCGAGAAATAGTGCAAGTAGAAATGCGCGGACTTGGTGAGAAATAATACTACAGGTCACTACGGGCGGACTTTATTCGTGCATGCAGCACCGGTTGATTATAGCGGTTTTCGGGCAACCAGAAAAAAAAAGTAATCAGAGAGCATGACGAATTTAAGATTAATAATCTCCGTGTGGAATCTCTTGATGTCGCATGCTCACCAAACGCTCACAGACGCTAATACTATAAGTCAGATGTCATAAATTTAGTAAAGCTTACCATGTATGTTCTTTGAAGATGTTAACAGCGATAGAAATCACCTAAAGGGCGCCCGGTGTCTGCATCGGCGTAATAGAAACATAGAAATACAATCCCTTGATGCAAAACTTGTCAGCCATACCTGTTCATAAACGAACAAGCACAGCCACTGACTCTCGAACGAAATTATTATTGTTCTAAAATAGTGTTCGGCCTCTTCGATCAAGCGGCCTAGAACGTGCTTTGTTTATTATATAGTGCTAGCTTGTCGCGGCATTAATAAATAGCCTCTTTCGTGAGATACATCTCAAATGGAAGGTTTATTTACGTGCAACAATGAAGATTCCATGGGGTTGACGATAAGGCAAAATGTAACGAACGTTCCAGGTGTACTTTTGTGCCTCTTAAGCCTATAGAGACGTCCCAAGACTCGAGCGCACTTGCTACGCCTAACCGGTGGTCTTGTAAGATTGTCAGTAAAATTGGTCAGCTAAAACGGCTTTTCTAAGACCAGGAAACGAAGAGAAAATACAAATTCTTTCTTCTGAAGGCGCATCGAGGCGTCAGTTATATTTATCAGGGGCGTACAAAAGAAGTACATGTTTAGGTAGTCTAAAAAAGTTTGATTATGTCAAATGAAACATAATTACTATTGCTTGCAAGTCCTTTCTGGTAATCATAATCCCTGCGAATTGGTAACTAAACTAGCGTCAAGCCGTGCGCCAGTAACAATTCGGAAGTTAGCTTCATACGTTGTACTAGCCACACATCGGAACAAGCCATGTTATTGAAGTTACCGATAGAGATTGAACAAGCGACGTCTCAGGCTGGAGCAAGGGCCCTTATATTAATCGTATTTGGAGTCTAAAATATATTGGATCCGAAGCATTTAAATAGACGGCCAATATTAGCTCCCAAGAGCGAACCATTAGAATTGTACGCAGGTCAGTTTGGTGCATGTAAAGGAACTATTTTACGTTAAACAGCTGTGTCATAAACGCATTTTTGACAAAGACTTCACGAAAACGACAATTATGTACGTGGATGTATTTCACGATAACATCCAACGTGCGTGACATTGCTGCATTTTTAAAGCTGGAATAAGACATTATTACGTGTTTGTGTCCGTCTAGGTCAGAAAATGGGAGTATAACATTTGCAACTGCGTCGTGTTCACGCGTGATAATATGCAGCCTAAATAGTAGCTGCAGAACGAGAAGGTTCCACGATGTATTTTTGTAAACTTAATATGTTGGGACACCCGTGATGGGCTAGATCGAATGTTAGTCTGTAGTGCTACATTTCCCTCCTATTAGTCGGATTTAGGGCTAAAATATGGCACTTCAGAAAGTATCTATACGCCAATGACAAGGTATGTTTTGTTCCCAGTTGTTCGTACTTTCTTTGAAAGTTAACTTTCTTTTGTGCAATGTGGTTTTGCTGCTCTGTAATAGCTGTGAAAAGGTTGTGTGCCTAGTACTTGAAAAAAAAATACCGATGGACATTTTATCACAATTTGTCGCATGTTCTGGCGTTGTTGTTGAATAAAGGTACATTTTTTCCACAAAAGATTAAAAAAGAAAGAGAGAGAGAATTCTTGTGTTCAATGTACTTTCTTTTTTTCAGAAGCCTGTCTTTAATCACAGTGATGTGTGTTTATAGATACACAAAACGATTTCGTGATGCCTGTGTCTGAATGTATACGTTCGGGCCACATCACGACTTTGAGCCCATGAATGATGCTGGCTAAACACTCCTAGGGCCAGGTTTACAACACATACACGAATATCCAAGATATCAAAAAGATATTCAAAACCACAAATTGGTTGAATATCTCACGCGTCATGCCGATATTGTGGTCTTGGCTCCCGCCAACCCCCCGAAGTCCTTCTTTTTACATTTCCACTTTCAGTTTTTCTTATTATTACTGCAACTGATCTAAATAAAAAACAAAAAAAAAACTGGTAAAAACACGTTAACATCTCCTATGCTTTCCTTGACTTAATTGCCTGTTGGCCAAGTATCTGAGACTGCACAAGATGTGCTTTGCGACTGCCCTGAGTACGCGCTACAGCGGAAGACGCTGGCTTCTATGGTGGCAGGCATCGGAAGGCAAGCATTGCCGGAAGGTGCAATTTTGGTCGCACTGAGTGACCGGGGGCACCGCACCAAAAACCGCTACGAGTGCTATATGGACTATTTGCGGAGTATCGAACTGAACTCAAGGCTTTAAGGAAGCCACTGCATTACGATGTTACTGTATATATACGCATCCCTTCATCCTGTCCTCATGATAATCTTCAATCACTCTTTACTTCCCCTTCTCCCCTTCCCCCTGTGCATACTATCAGGACAAAGCATAGCTCAGGCCGACTTCTCTGCATTCCCAATAATAAATTCGCTCTCTCTTTTGCTTCTGTTAGCTTCGTATGTTTGTCACTAAAAAAATAAAAAAAAAAACGATCAACTCCGTTCCCCCAATTCTTATTCCATTTTTTTTTGTAGTAAAGTCAATTAATGTCCAGTGCCAGTTCTGTGCACTGATTATTTTGTGTCTCGTGTTCTTTAAGCTATGTTAATATGTTTCACATTAATACGCTTGGAAATTATGGCTAACAAAGCACATCTGCAAAGTGGAAATAGAGGTAAAGAAAAGGGGGAATGAGCAAAATTTATAGCACAAAGACTCGTAGAAAAAAAGGTCATGTCTTTTGTTGCATGCTACGTTGAAATTTAAGTCTTTGTGCCGCGGAACAGTCGCGCCGTGTCGAAAAGCGCACGTGGCCCTCACGCTCACGTCACATGCAGAGAAAACTTTAAACTTATTCACGTCTTCTTGTTTGAAGACAGCCCTTGTTTTCGTTTTATTTATTGTATGGCCTGGTACCCAAAGTCGAGTCACGACAGAGCTGGGCTCTCACATGAATGAAGCCACGTTTTGGAGCGAAAGCTCTACTACGCTATGTCTCGCAAGGTCATTTATCGCGTCGTAATGACCTTGAGCCGCCGGAGCGCAAGTGTGGCAGGTGTGACGTCACGCCATGTGATCCGCTGCGGAGAGATGTCACAGCTGCGCTCGCTCAGAGACTTGCCGCTGCGGTACCACGTGACTAGGCTAGAGTTTAACGGCTGCTTCGCCAGCTCTCGGTCGCTCAGTCTCGCCATGGATGGCGCACCGGCTGGGCCGTCTGGCGTGCGCTTCAGCGCAAGCGACAGGCTAAGTGCAATCATCCAGTAGATATAGCGAGACGGCAGGCTGCCCAATCTCAAGCAAAGGCAAAGTTGGCTGCTGAAACACCGGAGCAAAGGGAGGCCAGATTAGAACGTTATAGAGAAGCTTACCAAGCGCGGAAATCGTGCATTAATGAAAAACGGTGTGCATAGTCTTTGCAAAACCAAGCCAAACAGACCTTTCGCTCGTGATATCTAGGTTTACAAGAGTTAAACCTCAGCCATTTTTTTTGTGTGTAAATGCGCCCTTTGAAGTATTTATTAACCGATGCAAACAAGGACTGCTCTTCATCTCGTTTTTATTTGCGCCGAGCATTGTGGTCTTACAAAATTGTTTTTTATTGTGTGGAGTAATTGGCACACATTCTATTCGTAACGTTAGCGGGCTCCCACCGCTGACGAAGCGCAGGTGGGAAAAGAATTGTAAGATAATGCTCAATGATTCTACGAACAGCTCGTTCCTATTGCCTGCCGCTCATGTTATTGCTGGACTGCAGGGTGTTTTGTGCGACGGAGTACGGAGAGGCCGTTTCATGGTGTGACACGAGGACGACAACATCCCAGCACAGGTGGCGCGGTTAACCCGTGCACACAATGAACTAATCACAAACATATCGCTGTTCTTGCATTGGCTACCACAGTTTGTCCCATCAAGAGTTATATTTTAACTCTGCGGGATATCAGCGGTGAGTCGCGCACTCTGAGGCAGCGATGTTATGCCATCATACCTGCTGAGCAAAGGTTCATGAGGTGATGCGGCGTGACGTTATCAATGGGGGTCGAACAAGGGATGTCTTGTTCGAACAGGCCATCCCTCTTATACGATCACTGTAGGTCACATTAGGTGTCCATCTTGCTGCGGCTCCATGTCTTGTTTGAGTAGCCGGCCTGCTATCATCGTGTCTCTTCGTGCGCTTCACGCGGTACGGCAAGGAAGGATACTGCTGCTTCGCGCGGGTCACTGCGGCCGCCTACGCTAAAGGCGAACCATGTCGATATGCCCCGCTTTGAGTCTTGCAGGACTCAAGGCATTCTTGAGTCCAAGAATGAACAAAGACATTCTTTTTTCAGCACATGCAACACCACTGTGGGTGACTGTTCAGAAAGAAAAAAGCACGCACACCTCCACCAGGAAACCTATACAGCCATTAACCAGCGCAACGAATTGCGTTTCAACGTTTGCACCGCCGGCCTGCCAATTGCAACTGTATACATATACCTATGCAAAACGGCATGCTCCGCCTTTGGTCATTACTGTCGCCAACAAGATAGCAAATGCAAGTGTGGAGTGTCAGCTCAAGAGACGGCCTACTAGCAGAGGTGAAGCCTGGGCAAGCTATTCCTATACTAAAGGTAAGGCCTCCCCATCTGGTGGAGCCCCTCAAGTGAATTTACTCGTCCAGAATGAATTATCCTTTTCGTGAGGTGATTTTCTTCTTCCAGCATAAGGTATGAAATTACATTTTCAAAATATGGATGGCATTATTTCTTCTTTCTGGGGTTTTACGTCCCAAAACCAGTTCTGATTATGAGGCACGCCGTAGTGGAGGGCTCCGGATTAATTTTGACCACCTGGGGTTCTTTAACGTGCACTACAACGCAAGCACACGGACCTTTTTTTCATTTCGCCTCCATCGAAACGCGGCCGCCGCGGCCGGGATTCGATCCCGCGACCTCGTGCTCAGCAGCGCAACGCCTTAGCTGACTGAGCCACCGTGGCGGGTGACGGCATTATTTGCAGATGTATGTCGTTTGGTTGCCCCTCGCTGGATTATCCCGTTGCTCAGTTATCACCTGAAAAACTTTGAAGCAAGGACTACGTGTCCCGAAAAATTCACTATAGTATATACCGCCCAATTTTATTATCATAATCTGCAGGAAGAAACAAGTGATTCGCTTTCTGTTTTTTTTTTCTACACTCTATATACGGCCTCTTGATGCAATCAATGACAAGGCGTTTGTGCCGTTTCACTTCACGGAAGCTTCTCAAAACGTAAGTACATTTTACAGTGGCAGCTGTTACAACGACATTCCACTGGTAACTTTGACATTCGACTGCTTCTGCGGCTGCTGACCATATCAAGAATTCCGCATTGCTCTGCGAGAATTCTAATTTTAAAAAGTCAGAGCGTCTTGCGAGGATTCGAACAACGAGCCCACCGATTATCAGTGAGAAATTCTACTACTCAGTCATTCCGGCGATGCTGCAGCCAAGAAGAAAACTGTGCCCGGAGAATACACTGCGTCTGGCCTCTCGAGCGCTCACTAAAATGCTTGTCTGAACACACGCTTCACAGCTTATCCACAAACCAGCGCCGAGGTTAAAGTCGTATCTCACCGAAGACTCACCAGTTTTAAATGGGGTCATGGGGAAGGTGCCCTGGTTATAGTGACGAAAAATCTTAAAATATCGAGAATTCTGTACAGCTTCCCTTACACACAAAGAAAACGATGCATCGCCGCTTCCAAGCAGCTGATCGTCAAATTAAATTTAAGCCTACGGTTTTTCGAAGCGTACTACACACCATGGGCCAACACCTTCGGCGCCATGGCTGCCCGTGATGGCGACCATTGTCCGCCCCCCTTTATACCGCCGTGGGAGAAAATAAACGAAGTCGGAGGCGTTACCCATACCGCAGAGTCATCCTTAACGACAATGCCGCTCACGGCATTGACATGAATTGAGTGTTGCAGTCTCGCGTATTCACGCCAGCACTGCCTGGACAAACAGCGATGGTAGCAACGCAACAACAACTGCTCCCGGCAAACCATGAAGTACCGCCTGTGCAGAGCTACAAGCGATTCTAGAGGCTACAGCCCAAGCAGCCAGAAATAGACGATTCGAACATTGCATACCCCTACACACACATATACACGGAATATGGAAAATTAGTTGTGCGGTATCCCGCAATGTGGAGGAAGTGTCATGAAAGGCGAAGCTCTCACCCGAATGTAGCATGAAGCTACAAAGTAAACCCATACACGGATTCGCGAGACGCTGTACACGAATTAAGAAGGACTGACCCGCACCCGCTGGCAACAGCCATCCACAGACAGAGATGCGACAGTTCTGCGGAATAAGGGAATTGGGCTACTCATGATTTGGACACTCATGAGGGAATGAGTCAGCGGACGCGTTCGCGTGGGGAGCACTTTTACTCTCCCCCAGTTTCCTTTGCCCCGCTTCTGTTGCAACCTGATCGGCAGAAGATGTCGACGCTGTCGATGCTCACTTGCAGCTCTGACCAGCATAGAAAGCTTGCTCTTCAAGCGCTTCCGGGGCCATGACCAATTCCCCTCCCCCCCCCCCCCCCTTTTTTTTTTTGTTTGCCCACTTTCACAGCAGTTAGGCCTATGTTCAGAGCCCAATACCTTGACGACTCGCTGGACCTATTTTGTGGCACGTGCGGCGCGGGTGAGCCGGCAATGGCGCACCATCTGCAATGGGCATGTCACGGCTTATCCGCAATGCGAGAAATCTGCCTTGCTGGGCTACAGAGCTCACTTGTTATGTTAAATGACTGGATCCTTCCGAGATGGAACTCTGCCCACTGAAAAGCTATATACGATAGCTTGCTGCTAAACCTGTTGAGGAGCGAAACAATCAACCCAATCTGGGCACCTCGCCGAAAGCACCACAACGGTTTCCTTTTATTTATTTTTAATAGACCTTTCTTTTTTTTTTCTCTCTCGGTTCCTCCACCACCAAGAAGCGCCACCTCCACAAAAAAAAAAAAAAAAGAACACGACTTGGATTGTAGATTAAGCAGTGAATAAAGCTCGTCAAAATCAGATTGTTCGCAGGCATCTGTGAATGCTTATGCCAACCAATGCCGTGGGAACAGTGCAAAACTTAATGCGCATAATATTGCACCAGCTATCACGTCACTACTTTTCAATGTGTGCGAAACTGGCAATTATTTTCTTTTTTTATAGCCTCCGTGGTTATTAGCGCTTCTATTACGCTTTCTCTTCGTCGCATTGACGAACGCGCATCTTTTGTCCTTTGCCGTGTGTCAGTTATGTAATAGCCAGAGGTTTATTACAGCTGCTCTGCATAACTTCATTGAAGCGTCCAAAATTGTACGCCGCTAGAGGTGCCGACGGTGTTTACATAATTTTTCATCATTTTTTGCGATGGAAGCCCTATAAAAATTTTGTTAGGCTTCAGTTGCATAATGTCGCCTTTTTCGTTGTGTTTGTCTTTTTTGTTCTTTGTGTGTAGTTTTCATTACCTCCAGTATAGAAATTCCCTCGAGGGTCGGAGCCATGTGTTGAGACTACAACAACGAAAACAACAACCACAACAACCTTCCCAAGCAACGTTAAACTCCGAAATAATTCTGGCGCTAATAACGTGCCCCTCTGTACCGATTCTTTTAATGAGCAGGCCCCGATGAACACGTCTTGAAACATCTGAAAAGCATTTTTCAGCGTAAACTGTGGCAAGGCTTACCTTTGGACGCTTAAAAAATTTGGTACTCAGCAGCTGAAAGTAACGATGGCGTACCGTTGTTACTGGCCTTGCACATTATACGAAAATCCTGGATGTGCTCCACCTGACTACATCATTAGTAAAAAAAAAAAAAAAAAGTACTCGGCGATATGAAGTACACGATCTAAGAACCACAACAAGAGCATGAAGCCTCGACCAGAGATTCAGAAGCTTTCCCGAAGCCTTCCCGAAACTGTTAACAGACTCGGCGAATCCAATCGTGCCCGTAGGAGACCACCTAGACTCTTCAAGAGCTCCACTAAACTCTGGTTAATGCCGTCTAAAAGTATTTAATGCTTAGAAAGCGTGTACGTAAGGGCAGTGTAAGATAACGAACAGTATAGTAGTTTCCAAGCTATATCAGTCATGAACACCAGTAAATGGAACCAGTAGCTCGTATGGCTGAATTTATAGATGGGGCGAATACGGATAGAATACATGTCACTTACCGGGGACAAGCGGTCACTCGTGTTTGTTGGCACGTGGTATTTGTGCTCTTTGCATTAGCAGCTGTTCTTGTTTTGACACATGTGGTTTCAGTTTTCACGGTATTCATAACTAGAGGTAAGTACTAACTAAACAAGCAGCACGTTTCCACTTGAGAAATATACTGCCACAAGACGGCAAGTTGGGCCATTTGGTTGGGATTCATCGTATAAGGATCGTAACAGCGCAAACAAGACACGGACACACGGTGCTGTCGTGTTTCCTTCCTTTTGTCCGTGTCTTGTTTGCGCTGTTACGATCCTTACGATGAATCCACTTGAGAAGCTGTATAGTCTCTAAACAGCAAACACCTTCATATAAGGGTGCTTTTTTTTAAAGCTGCACGAAATTTTTAGTAATTGCCTGTGGCAGATAGCACAATTCTAACCCTTGATCTAAATTACTCTGTGAGGTGGCCACAGGAAATCAAAATTATTATTTTAATAACTAACAGAACTACGCTAATTAACTTTTTATTTAATTGCTTTACGGCACATAAGTATATCTAAGAGTTATAGCCGGCGAGTTAGCAAGGAGTATCCAGTTGAAACTAATTCTCAGGACTGCACCAGTTTCGAGATGTTAACCTTTCAAAGTTTCCGACGAAATGCATTGAAGTTCCAGTTACTTAAAAAAAAAGAACGCTGTTTCGTGCAATGAAGCACAAAGGTAATCGGAACACCAACGTATATCTCGAAAATGCTGCAGTCCTAAGAAGTGGTTCCAAGTGGGCTGCAGATATCGTCGCAGAAATCTCGCTACGTACGCGTTGCCAACAAACCGGGCAGAAAGTCAGTTTCCGATAGCGACTTCTATCTCAAGATTGGATCATCGCTGATTCCTGAGACTGAAGAGCTGCCGGTTCTCGGCCTGGAAGTTCACCAGTCGGGATCTAGCGTGAAGTGGATCAAGAAGATAAGCAAAACATCAGCAGAAGCAGTTCACCTGATTCGCAGAATCGCGCCACGGAGTGATGGGGCTCGCACTGACATGGCGCGTTGCCTCGCGTGCTCCGTCCTGCAGCCTCGCATCATATATCAAGCGCAGTTACTACGACTGACTGATCAAAGTGGCACAAACTTGAGGTTATCAGCAGAAGTGCCCTGAGAGCAATTACGTTCCTCCCTCGTCTAACACCTATACCGACGCTACAAGAGCACGCACAGCTTAACACTACTTCTGAGCTCGTTGAGCAGAGACAGCAAGCATGAAAGCTCAAAAGATGCCACATACAGACAGTTGCGGCGCTTCGTTCCTATTCCTATGGAGATTGTGCCATGACTACGAACTTATATATCCCTAACCACTTACAAGACGACAAAGCTCCGCCGGCGGGTTCAACCGATTGCAACAACTGAAACGATTGTTCAGCACAATGCGTTGGCGGGCTAGTTGGGGCGAATCCATAATTACTTTGTTTAGCGCAAAACAATGGACACAACAAAGACGACAGGACAAGGCGCTACTCTCAACTGACATCTTTTTATTCCGTCACTCCTTCATAGAGAACAGAATCCAGAAGAACATGCGCAGTGAGCACCATGCGCAGCAACCACCACAACATCCGATCACCAATATCATACATACCACACAGACGCTACAATCTACAACCTTCACGTGTTTTTTTTTTTTACAATGTGGTTTTTTACTTGTTTTAGAAATACGGCTGCACAACATGGACAGTTTCTGAGGAGCAGAAAACACTACTGGGATTTTGTATCTAGTGGAGACATTCTTTAGATTGTGAGCCACTCTATGGGAATACGGCACAACTTCAGGCTTCTTGTTTTGTGTAACACAATTAATTTTGTGACGATTTTCTTTCAGTTTCTGAAGCAATAGCTCAGAGACTGACGTCACCACCACAATTAGGTAACCCACAGCCGGCAGCCTATTTAACTGAGCAATGAAACTCTGGTTCGCAGTGAAATGACACGATTTCATTAACGAATATTCTAGACACATCAGAGCAATGGCGCGTTTCACAATCTTTTAGTGCGCGGACGCATAAGGTAAAAGTTCCTTACGTGCACGTGACGAGTTCATCCAACAGGCGTGGCCTGTTTGTAAGGATAGCTGCAAATCTAGAAACTGGAGTTTACCGTTCCTAGATAGCTCATGTGTAAAAGTTAAACCTTTGCCATTGCCAGCGAACACAGTTAAAATATCAGCTACCATAACGGAGCGTTCGTTGTTAGTCTGTTTTATCACAAGAAGAAAATCGTGAACATATCTAAAAATTTGAACTAAGTCATTGTCTAAAGCACTCTTAAGAGCGCGATCGACAAACCATAAAAAGATATTACAGAGAGCGGGCGCCACACATGAACCAATACACATACCATTTTTTTCGAATAAATAGCTTGAATCGTGTCATTTCACTGCGAACCAGAGTTTCATTGCTCAGTTAAATAGGCTGCCGGCTGTGGTTTACCCAAGTGTGGTGGTGACGTCAGTCTCTGAGGTATTGCTTCAGAAACTGAAAAAAAAAGCGTCACAAAAGTAACTGTGTTGCACAAAAGAAGAAGCCTGAAGTTGTACCGTATTGCCATAGAGTGGCTCATAATCTAAAGAATGTCCCCCCTAGATGCAAAATCCCAGTAGTGTTTTCTGCTCCTCAGAAACTGTCAATGTTGTGCAGCCGTATTTCTAAAACACGTAAAAAACCACATTGTGAAAAGAACCACGATGAAGGTTGTAGATTGTAGCGTCGGTGTGGTATATAAGCATTCCGCTGTCATGTGGCAAAGTGTATGTAGGGCAGTCAGGGCGCTGTGTTAACGAGCGCCTTAGAGAACATAAGCGATCCATACCGACAGGTGCAGGTTCCCATTTAGCTCAGCATTGTAATATATGCAAGTGCAAAGCTATGTTTCAAGTTAATACGATTTTGAACAAGAGCCGTAATACCACCTCCCGAGAATTATCGGAAGCTTTTTTGATACAGTCGCTGGGTTCGCAGTGCATTAGTGTGCCTTCCTTGTACGGCACTGAATATTGTTTTTTGGATTTTGTCACATGAGTGCGCTCTGGTGATCGGATGTTGTGCTGGTTGCTGCGCCAGGTGCTCACTGCTCATATTCTTTCGTATTCTGCTCTCTATAAAGGAGTGACGCAATAAAATGATGTCAGTTGAGAGTAGCGCCTTGTCCTGTCGCCTTTCTCGTGTCCATTGTTTTGCGCTAAACAAAGTAATTGTGAAACGATTGTACTCACGGGACGCTGTGTGACATACACGGACGCGAGGGTTAACTCAAAAAGAGGACAAATAGCCTTCTCAAGTCCCACGCACCCTGAGATCCAAGCCACTCGCAGCTATGCAACGAATTTTCAGACCCCTTATTATTTGAGCTGCAGGCTATGCACGATGCGGTAAAAAACCGCTGCCAACTTGCCTAACATAAGCAAAGCCCACATCTTTACTGACAGCCTCGGTGCAGTTAAGCATCTCAAACAAGTAAGGAAAACATTGTGCACTTGTGAGCAGATACACAAAATTCACAATTCTACACGTGTGAATGTTACTGTCCACTGGGTGCAGGCACATGGTCATGGCCACAACAGTGACCTTGTGGATCGCATTGGTCACTCTTTCTCGACACCTCCTCTTTCCCTTCCCTCTGACTCCCGTTCTGTTTTCACTGCCCGAAAATCCATCCTGCGGCGTGACACGCGTGCCCTCATCTCCCGGCGTGTCTGCTCCCTTCCCCGCAATCTTTGTCGGGTGGAGGAAGTCTCTCTCCGGAGACTTCGGCTCGGCGCGGCCCTTGCACCAGCCGTCACTTGTGCTTGGGGTTAACCGTACGAAGACATAGTCCCGTGTCCGAAGTGCTCTGCTCCTGCATCTGCAGCGGATGCCAACCATCTACTTTGGACGTGTCCTGGGACAAAGACAATTCGCGAAAGTGTTCTTAAAGGTGTGAAATTAAACACTAATCAAGTAGAAGAGTATGAAAGATGGATTATGGACAACGCATTTTATAAGTGACTGTTGCAGCATGTTTATAAAACGGGCCTGCATGCTTATATTTAACTCCACGCTATGACCGGACGTGCGTCTGGTTGACCTCCCTGCCTTTCCTTTCTTCTTTCTCCTCCTCCTCCACGGTATGACATTAGGCCGCGTGGCAACCAAAGCGAAAAAAGAAAAGTGGATACGCTTTGCGAACTCACTAGCTACAATTCGTAGATTAAGATGTGTGCCATAAAATAATTAGACAACTTCTGTAGCGTAATTATGTTAATTAGTCAATTAAGCATTTTTATTTCTCGTAGAAGTAATGGCCGCCTCATCGAGTAATTTAGATCAAGGTTTAGAATTGTGCTATCTGCCACAGGCAATCTTTAAAAATTTGGCGCAGCTAAAAAAAAAGCTATATATAGCTCGTTTACAAGTGGGGTTTATGAATCTGTATCTCATGACTTATATGCGTGCAACTACAACCTATCATTACATGTGCGCGGCAAACTTGCGTCGGTGTCACGTCTTTGTCGGAACCACAGACACATACAGGATCGTAAAACGGACCTTCTACATCGCAAGCGCCTCTATGCATCACGGTTAAGTGTGCTCGGAATTACGGAGGACAAGAAATGCGACGTTACGTAAACACTTGCGCTGTCTCATAGAGGAAAAGCCGTCATTCTTCAGTGCTCATCGATTTACTCTTTGTTTTATCATCGTTATTTAAAAGCAGGCGAACGTGTTCTTGCGCTGTTAAAAATAACTGTAGCTAAACCGGAATTCTCACAGCAACGAGAGAAAGTAAAAGTGCGGGTCAGCGCAGCGGCAACTTTAACGAACCGGCGGCGGATTCTGTTGAGTTCAGTCGAGAGCACTCAATCCTTGTTCCGGGCACTTCGCGGACCTGCGAAGCGTTTCATTTCGAGAAGGAGAGAGAGAAAGTGATGTCAAAAGGGGCGCGCAATAAATTGGATCCGCAGCGAATGAGTTCGCTGAGCGTGAAGGCGTCCCTCCCGCTGGGAGCGAACGACGCGCCGACTCGGCGACACCACTGCTCTCGCGTGTCGGCTGCGTCCGGTCATCCACGTAGTACACACACAGAGAGAAATGGTACACACGTCGGCTCGCCGGTCAAATGGCTTTGCAGCCGCGAGAGCGCACGCGGCTCGGCAGCCGGGGCGAAAGCCGCCGGTGGCTCCGTGCGCCCACAATGGGTGTTGGGAGCCCGGGCGGCCGATATCGGCTCCGATAATCAAAGGCCGAAGAGCGCGGCCCTGGTGGTGCAGGCGGCTCACCTCGGATTACGCGCGCGGCCGACCTCCCCAACCTGGGCGACAACCGACGAGTTCGCTTTCTATCTATGGCGGCTGCCTTGGTATGGCTTTACGCAACCCCTGCGCGTATTACGAATGACGCTCAGCGGGGCGAAAGAAGGACGTGCGCGCGCACATGTCGACCAAGGTTGACGTGGCAAAATGCAAAGCTCCCACGTATGACTGAACGTTGCCCGAATAACGACTGGTTAGGCTTCGGTGGTGTTCTTTCACTTAGTTTAACCTAGCACCTCTTACGTACGCGAAACGCGTAAGCCCTTTAAGGCCATTGGAAATTAGGCGCCAATGCATGACCTTACGCAAGCCGAACAGATGGATTCGGGACGCGGAAGCATGCTTGAGTGCATGATTGGCTTCAGAGAGAGAGAAATAAAAAAACGACAGCGTATTCCATGAACGTTTATTCCTCCTCCTCCCTGTCCAGAACATTGCATCTATTAATAATTCATGTGGTCCACACAAGAGCAACAGGAATACGAAGACGTTCGCGTTATGAATGCATTACAGGGGGGAAAGAAAAGCCGAGTTTCCATTTTCTTTGAAAGCAGTCCTGATGACTTGTTTTTATGACTCATTCAGTGCATTTGTTGTAGTCAGCCGGTGAAAGAATAGTTTCATTTGCCTGCGTCAGGGCAGCAGGGAAACCGGGAAGAGCGGCACGCGTATAACGCGGATCTCACGATAACACGCGAGGAAGCGAAAAGGATTCCGCGCTCGCAACGTCTGTCTCCTGCTTTCTGAGCGGCAGGCCTGGTTGGCAGGCGCAGTTGTGTCTCCCATACATTAACACTGCGGTTGTCATCTTTCTTACCATGACGCTAGCAATTAACGTAGTCATTATAAAGAATGGTCACCATGGTAATGACAAGTCTAGTTTTACTTCTTTCTGTTTCCTTTTCAGAAAGAAGCTTTAGATTCTGTGGTTTTACTTGTCAAAACCGCGATATGATTATGAGGCACGCCGTATAGTGGAGGACTCTGGAATAATTTCGACCTCCTGGGTTTTTTGAAGGGACGGGCCGGCCCCTACTGTATGTTGTACTTTATTCTTTGAGATTTGTCATCTCGCTCTTCCTTTCCTCCTTCCTCCCCTCCTTCCTATCTTTATACTTCTATGTTTCTCTCGTCCTTTCTGAGGAGTGGGCAGGCGTTGTGCCCCTTCTGGTGGCAGTTGCCAGCCTTGCTTCTCGCTTTCTCTTTCCTGTGTATATGTTTTCAAATCAAATAATAATAATAATAATAATAATAATAATAATAATAATAATAATAATAATAATAATAATAATAATAATAATAATAATGCATGGTACACAGGCGTTCTTGTATTTGGCCCTCATCGAAATGCGGCGGCCGCCGCCGCTGGGATTTGATCCTGCGCCTTCGGACTTAGCAGCGCAACATCAAAGCCACTACGCCATTACGGCGAGTAGAAAGAAGGTTTAGAAACATGATACTGAAACGACCTGTTTTTATTAGTTATCACATGAGAATTACCGAAAGACTTGTAAATTTGAGCGGAATTATTTCAGGAATGGTATAATACGTTCTTCCGAAGAACACGTGAGCCTCGGTTATGATCGTGGGATCAGAGGCCGTGCACTTTGCACTGATCGAATTAACATAATAGGACAGTAAACTTTTGTATTATTAGTGTATCATGTCCGCAGTGGTGCTATCGGCCGCGTGAGTATATGCTCTCCGATCATGCGTTCTGTAGCCTTGCTGCCAAGTCACGAACAACGGAACATCATTCATTGGTCGATATACTGCCCCGCGCATTCAGCAGGGAAACATATACGAAAAAAGAGTAAGGAAATGGGAATTCGCGTCTCTTCATTTTCCCCCGTGCGCCTGAGCCTAGCGATTGTTGCATCATAATTGCGTGCTCTTTCGAACGATCACCGTTTATACCTCAAAAGAGATCTGCTATAGATATCCCACTCCGCAGAAGCAGTTCGTTTCTCGCGTCCGCTGGCGCGGCTTATGCACCAGGCTTGCCCCTCTCAAGGGGCGCTTCGACTGCACTGCGATGGTCGAACGACTCGGCACTGCCAACGGCGGATGCGCAGCACACCTTGCTGTCTCTGAAGCTGGGGGCAATCCCTTGGCCGTGTAATCCCCGATCGACGAGGGCCGACAGCGTGCCTCGTGGTACATACCAACTTCCGCCCCTTTGCAACGCTGTCCCGCATCTTTTGAGGAGATTACGCAGTGGCCGCGCCATGACGCGAAAGATGCGATGCGTAATTTCTGAAGGCGCATTAGTTGGACGGCGTTGTCCTCTAGCTGCCTATATGCACTCTGGTTTTTCTCTCTGAACCTCG